>NC_065596.1:47324135-47372436 GCF_024542745.1 Macaca thibetana thibetana | reverse complement strand
GGACACTACAAGCGTTTTTCTCCCTGAGCCTTTCCTTATACCTGCCGCTCCCTGGGCTGGACTGCTTCCGCTTCTAATGCCTTTTCTTACCTCTTTATAAACATACACCTGATTGCCTTATTGATTTTGCATCACCGAGCAAGCTAAAAGCTCCCCTTCTAATGCTGCTTACTTAAGACAGGGTCCCATAGCTGTAGTGTATGCCTTCTTTTCTCTTATTTATTGGAGCAGGGGACTCAGGCAAAACCTCCCTTTCCTCTTTGTTATTTTGGCCCCGTGATAGTGGGGTTGAGGGACTCAGAGGTGGTAAAGTAGGTGATGGTTCCTTCTCCTTCCCTTTTTTAGGCTCTTCTGTGTATAATGGGACCAGAATCGCCCTCATTAAAGCCCATAGCATTAAAGATTATACTGGGACCCGCTGCTCTTGCACATGAGGTCAGGAGATCGAGACAATCCTGGCTAACATGGTGAAACCCAATCTCTACTAAAAATACCATAAAATTGGCCAGATGTGATGATGGGTGCCTGTAGTCCCAGCTATGCAGGAGGCTGAGGCAGGAGAATGGCGTGAACCAAGCAGACGGAGCTTGCAGTGAGCCGAGATTGTGCCACTGCACTCCAGCCTGGGTGACAGAGCAAGACTCTGTCTCACAAAAAAAAAAAAAAAAAAAAAAAAAAAAAAGAAAGAAAGAAAGAAAAAGAAAGAAAGAAAGAAAGAAAGAAAGAAAAAAAGAAAGAAAAAACAACCGCAACAACAAAAAGATTTCTTCCCACTTGTTCCCAAAGCTCTATGTCTCGCTTACCTTCTTCCAGGAACCACAGGTTAAGTGATACAATTTGCATTAGGTCCCTTAATTGAGCCTGCAAAACCAAGGCTCCAGTGGCTTTAAGCAGCTGTTTGAATACTTTTAGATACTGCTTCTGTTGTGCTGATAACTGTTGTCCCGTGGTAAAACCCTACCCTGAACAATTCCCTCGAACTCGGAGATCCCAAGCGGGCACCGATGACCTACTGACTTACTGACTTTTCGACTTACTGACTTACCAACCGCATAGTCTTCACCTTAGTTTTCGAGGGTTCTGTGGCAATTATTTGCAGCTATACCTAAGACCTGGGAACCAACATGCAAGATCCTCACACCAGGCACCAACTGTCTGGGTCCGACCAGCAGACCCTGACCCAGCAATGGAGGAACAAATACACTCAGACACAAATATCCAGTGAAAGAGCAGGCTAGGTGGCCAAATCACTCACCAATACCAAGAAGGGTCTGGTAAAGAGTTAACAGCCTTGGCCCTGATCAGCCAGGCAAGTTTGCATTTATTTAGTACAGATTAAATGACAAAGGTCTTGAGTAAACACCACTATAAGGTAATTGACATTGCCAACCTCCCCCAGAGTAGTTCCCCTGAGCATAGGATTAAATGTTGGATTTAGGACCACCTGAGTAAACAAGCTATTTAGATAAACTCCTCTACATTCCTATGTACCCAAGCCCTAAGCTTTTAAGATAATTCAGCTGCCTTCAGCCAAACCTTTTACTGAAGCTATGAAAACCCCCAAACTTCCAAGAAGGTTTGTGACTATTTCCTATAAATATCTTTACAATTTTTCCTCTAAAACATTTCCCACCATGAAGTCCCACAGTTGAAAAGACAGGGAAGGGCGTTATACAAGCAAGAAAGAACTAGAACAAGTTTGGCCATAAGAAAGTAAAATGTTGGTCAGGTCTTTCAACACAGATCAAAAAAAAAAAAAAAAAAAAAAAAAGAGATTTGGGGCCATGTTATGAGGACACTGCATGGCAGCCTACATAATGAGAACTTCATCCTACAGATAAGAGAAGTCACTGGAAAGCTTTGAGAAGGTCACAAACGTGACAAACAGCATTTCCAGGAAGATTACCCTGACCAGTATTAGGCAAGATAAGTTGGGAAATGATCTTCAACTTTAGCAACTTAATAGAAATGTCTAAAAGATCTATATTTCTTTTCTTTTCTTCTCATGTTTAATTTTGAAATAATTTCAGACTTTCTAAAATGTTCCAAAAATAGGCAAAGTCCTCATATGCTTTTCATTCAACTTCCCCAAATATTAACATTATAGATATGCACCTAACAATAAACATCAATAAATGATTATTAACACTGTAAAATGCATGCCTGTACAGACCTTATCCAAATCCCCTCGATGTTCTGACTAATGTCCTTTTTCTGGACCAGGATCCCATCTAGTATCACACATTGCTCTTCATTGTACTCTTCTCTCAGTCTCCTTTAATCTGGGAAAGTTAGGATTTACCTTTAAGAGCTTCACCTTTTTGAAGCGTATTGGTTACTTATTTTGTAGCATGACCCTCAGTTTGGACATTTCTAATATTTTTTCTCATGATTAAACTCAGGTTATACACTTTGTACAAGAATGCCACAGGGATGATTCTACACCTTCTCCATCAATTATATTAGAATGCCCTAAGATGTCGTTATCTCTTATTACTGGGGATGTTAACTTTGATCACTGGGTTAAAGTTCCTCCACTGTAAAATGACCCTTTTCCTTGAAAGCATTTTCAAGCAACCAATCCCTGGGCTACACCACACATCAGACAAATCAGATATGCTTGAGGGATAGTACAGGCATTTGTAGGCTTTAATGACCTACAAGTGACTCTAATCAGTATTCGGAGTTGAAAACCTAGGGCTTAGACAGTGAAGATTAGAATCGTGAAAATCAGCTATGAGACCATTCCTAAGGTTTCTCTTTAAAAAAAAAAAAAAAAAAAATCTAATTCTAAACAAAAGCAAATACATCTGGATTTTGGCATTGACATATGGTAGAGAAATAGAGGAAAAATAGAAATCACCTGATGGGGAAAGAAATGAGTGAGTAGACTGCAGTCCAATTTCAAAAAAAAAAAAAAAAAAAGGCAGAATCAGCTGTGGTGACACTTGCTTTTAATTCAAGCATTTTGGGAGTGAAAGTGGGCAGATAACTTGAGCGCAGAAGTATGAGACCAGCCTGGGATTTCTCCAGCCTGGGTGAAACCCCATCTCTACAGAAACAAACACAAAAAATTAGCTAGGCATGGTAGCACGTGGCTGTGATTGCAGCTACTCAGGAGGCTGAGGCAGGAGGATCGCTTCAGCTCACAAGGTTGAGGCTGCAGTCAATTATGATCTCGCCACTGCACTTCGAGCTCGGGATGAGAGTGAGACACTCTCTCTTTAAATTTAAAAAAAAAAAAAAACCAGTAAAAATAATGTACTAAGGTCAGATCTACTACAAAAATTGCATCTTATTCTGTGATGTTTAAACGCTATAATTAAAATAGAACAACGAGGTGTTTCCATACGAATAGCTGAAAGATTTTGTACTCTTTATGCAGCTGCATCATATTCTATTGTGTAGATATAAGGTAACCTGTTTAATTAGCATTGTGCTTGTGAAAGTCTAGGTTGTTCCCAATATTTTGCTGTTAAACAAACAATACAGTGAATAACCCTGATTAGGTGTCATTTTTTATGACTGGGACTGTGATAAATTTTTCCTAGTAAAGTTTGGGAGGCAAAAATATATATTTTTTAAATTTTGACATGCATTAAGAAATTTTGCTCTACAAGATTTGTACAAATTTTTATGTTCCAAGAAAAATAGGGGAGAGTAATATCACCTCAGTTGCTCTCACACAAATGTCCTGAGTGACAGGACCTTTAGGGCCATAGGCACACGGCGATATCCCTGGTGCCCAAACAGGGCAGGGGTATCTGGATCCTGGGAAGCTCCAGGAAAGGTGAGGGTTCCCTCTAGAGGACACGCTGCTAAGGATCAGAAAGGGGCCAAGGAAGTCCAGAGATTACAGCAGGTCTTAAACTAAGGGCAAGTTCAAGTGGAGGGCCTTAAGGCTCAAGGAGCAAGCTGAGGTGAGAAAGTGGTAGAGACTGATGGAAGGAGAAGGTAAAAAGCTCCAGGGAAGCTAGGGGAGGCACATCAGGGCTCTCCACTCCTCCTCAACATTGAACTTTATAGTGGTCATGCTGGTGGGGCTCTGTGAGCTCTAGAATGTTCAGCACTATCTGGGGACTCTTCCTGCTCAAGGCCAGCAGGACTCCCTCTCCCAGCTCTGACAAAGAGCAATGTATCCAGGCTTTGCAAAATGCTTTTCTGAATGAAAAATTTGCCCCTGGCAGAAGCAATAATCTACACTAATCTATAAAAGCAAATCACCACTAAAACCCATCACCTCTTGGTAAAAGAATTACAAGTGTGAGATGGGTTAAATGGAGGTCTTCAATATCTATTGAAAGGACATTTACTTAATCAGTAATTTGATGTCCCAGAAGGCATGTTTAGAGGTGATGCCGCATGGCGGCCTGTACCTCACAGCAGAAAGGGTATGGGTTTTCCAAGGGTCTGTAACCGTGAACCGGAAAGGTCTGTAACTGCGAAAGGGAATGACACCCACTGGGTTACATTAAAAAGTGGGATGTAGGGAATTCTGTAGATATTGGGAGAAAAAAATACACAAAGTAAACCCAAACACCATTCTGATTCTCTCACCATCTTAGGGCCATCTTGGTTATCTATGAATGGTAGCATAGGGATTTTTGTGTATTTTCAAAATTGTATACTGTTGGACCATTTTAAAAATAGGAATAAATCCCAAATTGGAACAAGAAACTGGACACTGCTGGAGTCTCACTTTTGGCCAGGAGAGCTGACAACATCCTGCTCCTCCTGGCCTGGACACTGTCTGGCTCAGGGACATAAATGCTCTGTTATTATGGAGAAAGACGATGTTGTGAACATTCTCACCATTCACCTATCCACCTCTCACACCCGTCGACCTCTCAAACCTCTTGCCCACTCCTGGATTTCTTTCTTAATTGACTGAGCTCTATTTCTGTCCCTCATCCATTCCAACATGTGGTGGGTCCACGTGGTGGCTTCTACCCATGATTTTGTTTTAAAAAAAAAAAAAAGAGACAGTCAAAATTACTTTCCCTGACACCTCCTTAAACTGATCTCCACCTGCAGCCCCATGATCATTACCAGCAGCATCTAGACACTTTTTTTGGTAGTTAGATGCTTTCCATCTCTCATTAGGAAATGTGACCCTCTCCACCCTGCATAAAGATTTCCCAGTAGAAATGAACACAGAGATACTGCCTGTGTGTTCGCAAAGGAAATGGTTTCTAGAAGAACATATGAAAGCTGCAATTATAGAAAAGACCACACAAAACATATATTATGTAGATGACTCTCACAATTTCTTTAAGAGATACATTGTAAAACATCACCTTAATAATTATTCTAGAAGAATAAAGCGTGCATACTGTTTTCTTAAATAAATTTTAATAAAATGGTTCCTTCCATGTGCCCAGGATGGGCCTTTGAACAAAATTCTCCATTTTCAGAGGCAATGCCTGACAGGATGACATGGACTTAGGCCTGATATGCAGCCATTCCTGTCTACCATGACCCTGCTGCAGAACAGTATCAGCCCAGGGCCCAAACCTCCTGCTGAAGAGCTGAGTGAGAAAATTGAATATCTAAAGCCTCTTAGCTTTTTCCACTCCACTGCAATGGGTACCAGTGCAGTCCATTTGCCCCTGAGGACATCCACCTGCTGGTCTTTGGCTTCTAAGAGTCAGACCTCACTGGCTTCTCTGAGTCTCAGCTGTTTTCATTCTACTGAGTGATGTACACAGCTAACCTGACAACATTGTGCCCCAAAGCAATGTTTTCTGTGTCCCTCATTATGGAGCTCACTGTCCCTCACCACATGGGTAAGTGCTTCCAGGGTCTCTCAATTCCTCAACACACATTTTAACACAGTTCCTCAGCAAAGGAAGTGATGATAATTTACCTACTTTGATAAAATTCCTGAAAAGATCCCTAGACTGCAAAATTTCAGTCAAAAGAAGACAGAAAATGCTTTCTAATTGCAAAACATTGGCCTCCTTGCTTTTCAAAAAAGTATCCTTGAAAGAGCCAAAATAATTTTGCAAAAATAAATTGCAGAACTTAAACTTCCTTATTTGAAATCTCACAAAACATTACAACTATTAAAAACAGAGGCTCCTGACATAAGAATACAAATAGGGACCAAAGGGATACAATTGAGAGTCCAGAAATAAACCCTCACCCTCATAGTTCATTGCTCTCGCATAAGGGTGTCAAGATAATTTAATGGAGGAACAATCATCCTCTCAAATAACGGTGCAGAAACAACTAGATAACCACATGCAAAACAATAAACTTAGAGAACTATACTTCCAACCATATCAAACAATTATCTAAAAATGGATCAGCGAGTTAATTATAAGATTTATAACCATAAAAACATCTTAGAAAAAGACATAGGGGTAAAACTTAATGACCTCAAATGTGCAATGCATTCTCAAGTATGACCCAAATGCATGAGACACAAAAAGGAAAAACAGATAAACTGGGCTAAAGACGCAAGCCTTTTATGCATCAAAGGATATTATCAAGAAAATAAAAAGACCAAACACAGAATGACACATAACAGTTGCAAATCACTCAGACAATGGTTTCATGCCCAGAATATATAAAGAACTGCTACAACTCAAAAACACAAAGACAAACCACCCAATTTATATAAATGGGCCAAAGGACTCAAATGGACTTTTCTTCAAAGAAGATATGCAAATCATCAAGAGGAACATGAAAAGAAACTCAACATCATTAGTCATTAGGAACACACAAAGTCAAAGCCACAATGAGATACCACATTACACCTATAAATATGGCTACCGTTCTTTCAAAATGTTAAATAACAAGTGAAAGCCTTATGTAGAATTTGGAATCCTCATGCACTGCTGGTGAGATTATAAAAAGGTACAACCACTAGGAGAAAACAGTTGTGCTGCTCCTCAAGAAGATAATCATAGAATTCTCATACAGAATAACATCCATTCCTAGGTATATACCCAAAGAATTGAATCCAGGGACTCAAACAGGTACTTACCTAGGATGTTGATTGCAGCATTATTCACAAAAGATAAAATATGAAAACAATCCAAGTGTTCATCAACACATGAATAAACAGATGTGGTCACACATACAACTGAATGTTAATCTGCCATAAAGAGGAATGAAGCTCTGACATCCGCTGGAACATGCATGGACTTTGGAAACCTTATGCTAAGTGACATGTCAGAAACAAAATAGCATATATGTATAATTCCATTTATATGAAACATCAAGAATAGGCAAATTCATAGAGACAGAGTAGAGATGATCAAGGTCTAGGGTGGAAAATACAGGGAGTTATTATTGTTTCAAAGATACAAAGTTTCAGTTTAAAATGATAAAAATTTTCTCAGAAAAATAGTGGTGATGGTAACTGAACACTGTGTATGTGGCTAATTCCACCTGATTACACATTTTGAAATGGTTAGTATAGCACATTATTCACAGAACTGTGAAAAATTGATTTCCATTATTTAATTCACCCAGGCTAAGGTGTTTGTTACGGCAGCTGAAGCCCATGAATACATCATCTGAACCAGTGTTTTCAATGACATATATCACTCTTTCAATCAAGTTAGCTGGAAGCTCCTGTGCCCAGAAGAAGCAGAGGTTCCAAAACAAGAGCTCCAGCAAGGGTTCAACCAGCACAGGTCCCATAGGGCAGCCTTGATGTCAGGCCCTGGATGGCACGTGAGGCTATAGTGATACAACCACAACGTGAAAGTGTAAGTGTTTTTACTACTTACAGACACTGGGGAGCACTCGGCACACCTGGAGACCACAGATACCGAGATCAGTGAGCCCAGGCAGGGAGGAGAGAAGAGACCGGTAAGCCAATGTCTTTAGTAAGTTCAGGTGTTATCTGACAGGTTTCCAGCAGGGAGTTTTAATGGATGTGTTTAAAGCAAGCAGCAAACACTGGGACCAGGAGATCATGCTGTGACTGAGAAGCGGTCACTTTAAATGTGAGGGCAAATATCGGATTTATCAGTTTAAAGAAAGCAGCTGGAGAGAGGGGAGCCCAGCACACCAAGCAGAAGATATGACTCTAAGATTTTATCTCTGGTCAACAACTGGACCCACTTGAACCAGATACAGTATGGAAAAGTACCATGGTGACCCAGGCCTGCCTCTGATGTGAGGCAAATAAACATACACCTTAAAAAATGAATGCCAAGGCAACATGACACTATGAGCACTCATGACATTCATGGACACCAGCAGGGTGTGATACCATGCCCTGGAGTCAGAATCCTGGGTTCTGGTCCCTGGGAATGAGAAAATGAAAATGACTTGTCCCTAATCCCCTGGCTTTGATGCTCCTGCCCTGGTGGACACCAAAGATGGTCAAGAAGAAATGAGAAACCCTGAGCCCCAGCTCAGCCACCAGACCCCAGGGAGCAATAGAGTGACTGAGAACTGTCTCTTTGATCATGGGACTCACAGCCCCTACTGAGCAACCAGCACAGGCCTCTCCTCCCAAGAGGCATGAGAGATTCACCCTGCACACCTCCAGGAAGGACACTTTCCTCTGGGACACCCAGGTCCTGAATGTCCATCCTTGGAAGCTGCAGCCAAGCTAGACACAATTAGAGAAAGGAAAGGTCCCTCTCACCAGGCGACACACAGCTCACCCACAGCACAATGGGGTGTACCTGTGACAGGAACCTGGTGCAGCTCCAGCCTCCTGCACTGAAGGGGAGAGCCAGATGGGGATGAAAGAGGGCAAAGGGCATGAATGTGCACCTCAAACCAGAGCCATTGGGACAGCAGGAGGCTGAGACCCAGGACTGTGCTTGCCCAACCTACAGGGTATGTGTGTGACTGTGTGTGTCTCTTTTGTGTGTGTGTTTGTGTTTCTGGACATAGTGTGCATTGAGGCTTGGTGACAGAATCACTGCTGAAAAAGACAAAGGCCTCCACTATTCCCAGGGACCTGAGACACAGACAAAAGGAAAAAGAGAAGGAGGGACAAGGAGGCAGGACTGAGAGGGGAGGGGACAGAGAGGTGTCCTGGGCTCAGACTCCACCCATGAGCCAGAGAAGTGCTCCTGTCCCGGGAAGAGGCCCAGCAAAGAAGGAGGAAGGACAGCACAGCTGACAGCTGTGCTAGGAAAGATTCTGGATCCCAGGCTCATCTCCACACAGGAGAACACACAGGTAGCACAGGCCATGGGGCCCCTCTCAGCCCCTCGCTGCACACTGCATATCACCTGGAAGGAGCTCCTGCTCACAGGTGAGGAGAGAACTTCCTCGGAGAGGACAGGAGGAGGAAGCAGAATGATTGGATGGATTTTCCTGGAGAGGATGGGGTTCTAAGAAATAACAGAAGAAAGTACTTTGGGAGGCTGAGGTGGGTGGATCATGAAGTCAGGAGTTCAAGACCAGTCTGGTCAACACAGTGAAGCCCCGTCTCTACTAAAAATACAAAAAATTAACCAGGTGTGGTGATGTGCTCCTGTAATCCTAGCTACTTGGAAGGCTGAGGCAGGAGATTTACATGAACCTGGGAGGCAGAGGTTGCAGTGAGCCAAAATCATGACACTTCACAACAGACTAGGTGACAGTATGAGACTGTCTCAAAAAAAAAAAAAAAAAAAAAAAAAAAAAAGAAAAGAAAGGAAAGGAAAAGAAGAAACAAAAACAGAAAAGAAGGCTCTGTTGGAGCCTGGATAGGGGGAAATACACCAGAGAGGGACAGGGGTCAAAACAGGAAAATCACATTGAACCGGAATTGGTAAGAGGTAGGAAAATCCCAAGTGTTCTGTTTTCCTGGTTAATCAACACTGGACACCACATTTTGAAAAATGATAATAATAACGATTATCAGATGACACTTCAAATGAAAATATAAGCATTGCATGAAACACTGTCCTCAGCAAAAAAACCTCAACAATTGGTGAAAGAAAAAAAACATCCCAGGCATGGAGGGACCTGGGAACTTTCGCATCTACAGGAGTCTGAAGCCTGTTCCAGGCACTGGGGTGCAACCAAGATCCTAAAAGTCCCTGTCTTCAGGGAGCTCACGCTGTCATGGGAAGGAAGACAGACATGCAAAGAGATCTAGAATGTGAGGTCAGGTGTTGACAAGAGCTCCGGAGGGAGAAGAGCAGGGAAAGGTCAGAAGTAGGAGACCCAGGGTCTCTGAAGGAGGTGTCAGGAAAGAAATCTAAAGATGCCCTGATGTGAGAAGGACCTGAGGGTGGTGTGGAGGGAGGCATGAAGATCCCTGGGGAAGAGGATTCCAAACAGAAATATGACAAGGTAAGAAGGGTTGAAGAAATGGGGGTCATGCTGCTGACCTTGACCCAGTAGGACAGTAGTTCACACACACACACACACACAAAAGGGGTGTATGTGTGTGTCCTACTGTCATACTGGGGTGCTGTGTGTGTTTGTATGTGTGTGTGTGTCTTCAAGACTGATGATTGAAGAGAGCTTCTCAGGACCCACAGTCCCATTTTTCACCCCCATACATACGTCGCAATATTGACTGATGCTCTCTCCACGTCCTAGCATCACTTTTAATCTTCTGGAACACACCCACCACTGCCCAAGTCACGATTGAAGCACAGCCAACCAAAGTTTCCGAGGGGAAGGATGTTCTTCTACTTGTCCAGAATTTGCCCCAGAATCTTATCGCCTACATCTGGTACAAAGGGCAAAAAACGGACTTCCGCCATTACATTACATCATATGTAATAGATGCTGAAACAATTATAGTTGGGCCTGCATACAGTGGACGAGAAACAGTATATTCCAATGCATCCCTGCTGATCCAGAATGTCACCCAGAAGGACACAGGATCCTACACCATACAAATGATAAAGCAAGGTGATAAGACTAAAGGAGTAATTGGACATTTCACCTTATACCGTGAGTGATTCCACATGATCCCTGGGTGTTGGGGGTTGGGAGTCCGTTCTACTTTACACCAACAGGATGGTCAGGCCTAGACGGTGCCTGTGTCCCTCTCTGCATTATGTCGCATGTTGGTGTTTTGGCATTTAGTGGAGGACACACACAGAGGAGACAAACTATAACAGATCAGAATTCCTTTCCTGCCTCCAGACCCTGCAGACACTTGCTGCACAGGAAGGACAGTCTGAAGGGAGGGTGCTCAGCAAGAGATGAATCTCAGCCAAGCACCTCATGCCCTCTTCATAAACTAGATCCTGAGAAAGACCCTGGAGAACTGAGTAGGGCTTTGCCTAAGAGGCCCCCAGAGATGCTCTCAGAAAAGCTCAGCCCTGGAGGCCTCAACCCCAGACCCGTCCCTAAATCCTTACTCCAGATAAAGCTGAGGAGGCTGTACCAAGGCTGGGTTGTGGCAGGGCTTACTGGGACCAAGGATTCACCAGGCGTCTGAGGACTGTGTCTCCAGGAGCTGCTCACTGCCAGGGCTCAGCCCTCAGATCCTCATCTGGGCAGGACAGAGCTTTCTTCACCTGACACTCAGAGTGGAGAGGACAGAAAGACAAGCTTTATAGGCCATCAGCCAACTGCTTTGCGAGTCTAATGTCCCCAGAAGCAGAAACAGAAGACAGAAAATGTACCTGGCAGCAGCTTATCCACAGGGATCTGACCTAAAGGTGCTCTCTCATGGAAGTGAGTAATAATAAATGCTGTTTGTGTGAACACCTCCACTGCACCAAGCATTAGGTCAGGTGACTGTGAAGAATTTACAATTTATTCACAGATAGCATGAAAACCCACAGTCCATTTGCAATTTACCTTATTTGACTGAGAGAAAACTGAGACACAGGAAGGCACAGTCACTGAATGAGAGTCACACAAACACAAAAGGCAGATCAGGGTCACATGAGGTCTGTCTGTAGCCACAGGCCCATCCTCTCCTCCACCAGAAGTGAGGGCTTTTTGGGTTCCAAGGACCCCATAGTCATTCATTGGCTCAAATCCTCTCTTCTTAGGCGTCCAAACATCAGAGGAGTGAGAGCAAATGGTCAGCTGATTAGTCTGTTCTCCAGAACTAAATCACCTGCCTCAACTGTCAGAGTCAGTGCAAAAAATGTCCGGGTCTCCCACTCAGATCTTAACCCCTATCACTGAACCTGAAATCCTGTGTTTCCCAAAGTGTCCATGTCACTGCCATGACAGGATAAAAGAGAGGACCTTGTTTTCATTCCCCACTCACACCCCGCACCAGCACAGGCCCAGTGAGAGACACACACTCAGGAGCTCTCACATAACAAATGAAGGAATTGAATGAAGAAATGAATGATCCATAACTTCTTTAGACTGGATCTTGGATGCAGGATCCTAGGAGGTCTAGCCACACCTGTCCCTTGTCATTCAGAGGCTGACACCCATGTTTCATCCCCCACTAACTCTTGCCCCTAAAGCCAACCCATCTCATGTAACTCTGAAGCCCTTTGGTCACTGGAGGGTTTTCAGGCCTGATCCTGGCCTGTGGAACTGGGGACACCTGGTCCCTGGGGTCTCTGAAGTCACTGTAGGCCCCACTGTTCACTGCCATGCTGTCTCTGCCTCTCTCTGCTTCTCTGTGTCCCTCATCTTCCTCCCACTTCATTCTACCTGGCAAGCCCTGTCCTGCACAGCTTCTTCCTCCACCCCTAGGCCTTCCCCAGACACTCCCTCTAACTAGGTGAATTGTTCTGTTCCCTTCCTGCTAACACTGTGGCCTGGCCCACCTCCCAGGAAACAGGAAAGGCACAGAAATCACCTGGAGTTGCCACTCCTGCCAAGTTTCATCTTGAGCCAATGTCCCCAGGTCACTAAGAGAATAAGCTTCCACTGTATCCCCATTCAGGGCTCTGTCCTTTTGTGAGGCTGTTCTGTGGACAAGACCATGGGACAGGGATAGTCAGCTCCTCCATCCACTCTTATAATTTCCAGACAAGTTCTTCTGGCCTCCTGCACAAACAAAACCAATTTATCCAGATAGTGATTTGCAGTAAAGAAATATTTTAATGACTCCAAGTGTGCCAAACAGGAGGATGGAGGTTTATTATTACTTAAATCAGACTCCCTAGTGGATCAGGGGTTAGAGATTTTCAAGGATAGTTTCAGGGGCACAGGACTAAAAAATGGGTACTGCTGACTGTTTGGGGATGGAATCATGAGGGCGGAGGGAAATGATCTGTTTGTGCTTGAATCCACCTCTAGGTGGGGACCATGTGACTGGCTGAGCCATTAGTCATGGGTATGGATGAGGTCAGCGGGTTTCCAGAATGCAAAGAATGAGAAACATCTCAAAAGACCAATCTCAGGTTCTACAATAGTGATGTTATCTATAGGAGCAAATAGATACAAATTTTGTAAACTCTGGGCAAATGACATTTGAGCAGTAAGGGATTATAGAAACTGTGCCTCCATTTTAGCAGAATTCAGTTCCCTCCTACAATCTTATTCTCATGGTCTTTCACCAGTTTTACAAAGGCAAACCCTGGGCAAAAGAAGGGTATTAGTGTTATGGAGGAACTATTATCATTCTTGCTTCAAAGTTAAACCATAAATTAAATTCCTCCCATGGTTAGCCTGGCCTATGTCCAGGAATGAGTGAGGACAGCCAGCCTGAGACTCGATGCCAGATGGAGTCAGCCATGCTAGTTTGCTGTCACTGTTGTAATCTTTGCACTGACTGACCAGGGTGTCAGAGGCTGGACAGGTCTGCAGTCTCCAAAGCCCATGGGCTGATTTCACCCATTTCACTCACGACTCCATCCACAACCTACTATGGAGCTCACATTCTCCAGCCACTTCCTAGAGACTTCTGGTTTCCTGTCAGCCATATAACAGGCTTGAAATTTGTCACTCGGTTCTAACAGTAAGTAAACAACGGAAAACTCAAAAGTCAACAACTCGTTAAAATCCCTCAGAGATGGCCGGCACAGTGGCTAACAACTGTAATCCCAGCACTTTGGGAAGCCAAGGTGAGCGGATCACGAGGTCAGGAGATCGATACCATCCTGGCAAACACAGTGAAACGCCATCTCTACTAAAAATACAAACAAATTAGCCAGGTGTGGTGGCGGGCGCCTGTAGTCCTAGCTACTAAGGAGGCTGAGGCAGGAGAATGGCATGAACCCGGGAGGTGGAGCTTGCAGTGAGCCAAGATCTTGCCACTGCATTGCAGCCTGGACAACAGAGTGAGACTCCATCTCAGAAAAAAAAGGAAAACGAAAAACTTGCTGTTAGAAAAATGAAGAATGTTTTTGATGCCTAGTGGTAGAATGCACACAGCTGAGAAAAGAATCCCTAACTTGAGGATTTGTCAATAGAAACTTCCAAAACTGAAAAAGGAAAGTTCAAAAGGAGTGGGGGAAAAAATGGAACAATATATCCCACTTCATATTTAACATTTTGTATTGACAATAGCAATTTTTAAATTTTGTAGTTGTGGTACAACCTCCAAGGCTGTAACTTACACATAATGGGAATACTGGTGGTTTCCGGGACCTGTTGGGGGTAGCCAGGGGGTGCTATCTGATGGTTTTACAGCCTGTGCCACATACGATTGTTTCCTCCTGATGATGCCATTTTCATAAGTTGGGGTTCTTTGTGTGGGGGACACATGAGCCACTGGCATCTCACTTAGACTCTTCCTGATTCACACAAACTTAAACTCTAGTTGTATTTCCTGAGGTTAAGAGAAAATGAAGAAAGCATTTCACATACCTGTTTTGGGCTCTTCCCCATTTTTCCTAACTCTGCACAGAAATTAGAAACAGGGATTTTTTACTGTATTTACTAACATAACACATATCACTTCTTTTAATTCGGCATCATTCCTCCCTTTATGTAATTGACACACTGACCAGTTCTGTCTCTTTAACGGGACTCTCTCTACTTAAGGAGTTGCTAATTTCAAATCACTTTTGGCATCTTTCTTTGAGCATAATGTGATCCTGTTGGAATTCACCCCACACCTAAACCTTAATTTGGTATCAAGATAAATACTACTAATAGCAATCGATCTTAGATGTTTGGACCATCAGTAAAAATTTCCACTTATGACAACATTTTAATGTTTCCTCCAAATCTTTTTTTGTTTCGTTACTAGAGTCACAACATAACATGAGGTCTAAACTCTTGACAACTTTTTATGGGAAAATTACAGTACTACAAATTGAGCATCCCAAATCCAGAAATCCAAAATCTGAAATGCTCCAGAATCCAACACTTCTGACCACTGATGTGATGCTAAAAAGAAGTGCTCACAGGAGCATTTTAGATTTAAAATTTTTCACATTTGGGATGCTAACCCAGTACATCTACCATAAATATTCCAAAATAAATAAAAAAGTTAGAATCCAAAAACCTTGGTTTTAAGCTTTCTGCATAAGGAACACTTTATCTGTATGAACTATAGGCATGAAACTGTACAGGAAATCTCTAGAACCTCCTCATCCTGTATAACTGAACAGCACAGCCATGGAACAATGCCCTATTCCCCTGACCACATCTCCTGGAAACTACTATTCTACTCTATGATTCACTCTGGAATTCACTGAGATAAGGTACATAGAGTAGTCTGACTCCTAGAATTAGAGAGTAGAATGTCTAATGAGAGAAAGTATCTGCAAGACTTCTTCCCACATATTGCTCTAATAGCCACCAAACACATATGGTCCATGAGGGCCAGACTTCTGTCATCAGTTCATGTCCGCCCTTTCCACCAGTCAGTTCTGCGTTTGCAAACATCTACATGTATTTCTAGAAAGATATACATGGTCCTCACCTGTCCTCTACAGTGGGTAGGGAATATCATTGATGCAGAACAGCGAACATGGTCTTGGTCCAAAGCTATCAGCTCTTGCCTGTCCCCTTCACTCTTTGTAGGTTATTCCTTGGACTGTGCTCTATCTTTAGTGGTCACTGGCTCAAGTCACTTACTATGAGACAGCTGGGAAAACCGCCCCACCTTGTGGCTCCACTGCCTGGTGACTGAACTGACCTCCAGGCTTGACTCTGGTCTCCCCTGTGTTATTTCTGCTCAAGTACCCAGTCCCAGGCCAGGCTTCCCAGTACCCAAAGGGTTTAAGGACAATGGGAACTTTCATCATCCATCTCTAAGATCCCCTTGGAAAGGGAAGCTGCAGAGAAAACATACCTTGGGGGCAAAGTAAGACTGAAACTAAGAAGATTCCAGCAATGCATGCTCCAGGTGAGGACCGCAAGGTGGGCCAGGCAGGCAGTTGGAGAGGGAGGGACTCAGAGAGGCACCTGGGGCTGTGACTGCTGGTCCCATGTTTTTCCATGACTCAATGCTGCTACTCAATTCACACTTGAGAAAGTCTGTGCTTCTTCCACATACAGAAGGCAGCCTCACAATCCCTGAACCCTCAGATTGCCATGCATCTGTCTTGTAACACACACATCTGCCATGGGCTTTTTAGGACTTGAGTGGGCTGAGAAGTGGGAAAGACCATCTCTGATTGAAAAATGTCTTAGGAGGAATCAAAGGTGCCACACAGGGCAATCTTCTCTCTGTTATCTGCACAGTGGAGACTCCCAAGCCCTACATCTCCAGCAGCAACTTAAACCCCAGAGAGGCCGTGGAGACTGTGATCTTATCCTGTGATCCTGACACTCAGGATGTAAGCTACCTGTGGTGGATAAACGGTCAGAGCCTCCCTATCAGTCGCAAGTGGCAGCTGTCTGGAAACAACAGGACCCTCGTTCTATTTGGTGTCACAAAGGATACTGCAGGACCCTATGAATGTGAAATGAAGAACCCAGTGAGTTCCAGCCGCAGTGACCCAGTCACCCTGAATCTCCTTTGTGAGTATCTTCTGTTCCTCTGTGAGCCAGGCTGCCATCCCAAATACACATGGCCAGAGGCCAGGCCTCTCACTCCCTCTCAGGTCCAAGAACAGAGACCTTTAAACCTAGACATCAAAGCTGGCCATGATGACTAAGAGTAGGCTTAGGCTTGATCGACAATGGGAGAGAAGAGGCTGCTCCTGTCATGGGAGATTCAGGGTCCACAGGTTATGATGGGAGAAACAGGTGAATGTCTCAAGCTCCAGATCAGTGAACACAGCAGGGATTTGGCTGGGACTTCAGTGTAGTGACTTAGTTCACAGGGTCACCGTGGCTCCTCCACAGGCCAGGATTTTCCCTTCCCTCTGACAACATCAGCTGTGACTTTATTTTCTGCTCAAGATGGCCTAGATACCCCCACCATTTCTTCTTCATACACCTATTACTATCCAGTGGAAGTCCCCAAGCTCTCCTGCCTCACAGACTCTCACCCACTGGCAGAGCAATCTTGGCTGATTGATGGGAAGTTCCAGCAATCAGCAAAAGTGTTCTTTATCCCCCACATCACTAAAACATATAGAATGGCCTATGTCTGTTTCATCCATAACTCAGCTACTGATGGAACAATCTCATCATTAAGAATATCATAGTTCCTGGTAAGTGGATCCAGGGAGCATTGGCCATATGTTTTCCCGTGAAGTCTATCTGGCTATCAAGGAAGAACCACCTGCCCTCTGCAGAGGGAGAAGGAAATAAAAAACCCAGGACAGGGAATATGTTTCTGCTCCAAAACGACCAGCTTTTGCCTGTCCCCTTCACTCTTTCTAGATCATTCCTTACATTCTGTTCTATCTTTGGAGGTCACTGGCTCAAGTAAGTCATCATGAAACACCTGCAAAAAACTACCCCACCTTGTACCTCCACTGCCTCAGGACTGAACTGACCTCCAGGTTTGACTCTGGTCTCCCATGTCTTATTTCTGCTGAAACATTCAGTCCCAGGCCAGGCTGTTCAGTATCTTAGGGTTTCAGGACAATGGGAAGTCCCGTTATTACTCATCTCTAGAATGTCCTTGGAAATGGAAGCTGCAGAGAAATCACATCTAGGGGGGCAAAGTAGGATGGAATTTGGAAGGGACCCAGCAGTTGCACATTCCAGGTAAGGAATCCAAGGTGAGCCAGCCAGTCAGTGGATTAGAGAGGGACTGGGAGGTGTACCAGGGCCTGTGACTCCCACTGACATGTTTGTCCATGACCCAACACTGCTGCTAAATTCACACTTCAGAAAGTCTGTGCTTCCCTAAGACAGAGCAGGCAGCCTCATAGTCTTTGAGTCCTTAGATCATCATACATCTGTCTTGTGACACACGCACCCGCTATTGACTTTCAAGGACTCTGGTGGGCTGAGAGGTGGGAGATGCCAACTCTGATTGAAGGATGTCTGTGGAGGAATCAAAGGTGCCACACAGGACAATCTTCTCTCTGTTATCCACCCAGCGGAGTTGCCCAAGCCCTACATCACCAGCAATTATTTCAACCCCATGGAGAACAAGAATGATGTATCCTTAACTTGTGTACCTAAGACTCAGGGCTACACCTACGTGTGGTGCGTAAATGGTCAGAGCCTCCCGATCAGTCCCAGGCTAAAGCAACCCGGTAAAAACAGGATCCTCATTCTAGCCAATGTCACAAGAAATGACACAGGACCCTATGAATGTGAAATACGGGACCGAGTTGGTAGCATCTGCAGTGACCCAGTCATCCTGGATGTCCTTTTTATCTGGTTCCTCTGTGGACCAGGCCACCAGCAAAAATCCAAGCCACCAGAGGCCAGGCATCTCAGTCTCTCTCAGGTTCAAATACAGATACTTTTATTTCTGGACGCCAGGCCTGGTCATGACTCCCTGCCCTGGGAAAACTTGGCTAGGCACAGCCTTAAGCAAGAATATAAAGGGAGGGGCTGCTCTTGTCATGGGAGACTTGGGGTCTACAGCCTGTGATGGGAGAAACACGTGAATACCTCATGCCTCTGTTCAGTGAAGACAGAAGGGGTTTGGCTGGGCCTTGAGGGTGTGTCTTGGCTCAGAGGGACACTGTGTCCCTTTGAGAGACCAGGCGCATCCCCTTCCCTTGGACGACATCACCTGTGGTTTTATTCTCTTTACTCCAGATGGTCCAGACTTCCCCAGGATTTTCCCTTCATTCATGGATTACCGTTCAGGAGATAACCTCTACTTGTCCTGCCTCGCGAACTCTAACCCACCGGCAGAGTATTCTTGGACGATTAATGGGAAGTTTGTGCAATCAGGACAAGAGCTCTTTATCCCCCAAATTAGTACAAAGCATAACGGGATCTATGGTTGCTCTGCTCGTAACTCAGCCACTGGCAGGGAATGTTCCACATTCAAGATGGTCATAGTCTCTGGTAAGTGGATCCCGGCATCATTGGCAATAGGGTTTTAGGTGGAGTCTATCTGGCTTTCAGAGAAGAGTCAGGAAAACATTTTTATTCCCAGCCTGTGTCCCATGGGGAGAAGCAAATCCTAAATTCTCCTTCTGAACCCTCTCAATTTCTCTCTACAGACTTTCTTCTTGTTTCTCTGTTTTCTCATGGCTGACCTTGTGTCCAGTCTGAGAAGGGTAGGGAGGGGGCTTTGTCAGTCCTGAGCCCTATGTGGTGGAAGAGGCTTCATAGAGGGACAAGAAGGAGAGTCCTCAAGATCAAGTTGCTTCTCCCTGTCTCCAACACATCCCTTTCTGCCACATCTTTGTTTTCTTTTACTTACTCCATGTGCTACAAAGAACATCTGAGGCTTTGAAACAAGCTCACATTTTTCCCCCAAATAAGAGGAGGAAGCCCCTTGGATGAGAGAGGAGCAGCTCAGATTGCTGCATCCTCTGCTCCAGGCTTCTCCAGTGACTGGCCCTTCCTGACTCCACTGGGGTGGGTCCCACTGGGGTGGGAACAGCATGTATGGAGAAAGACCCCTGATGGCCTGTCCTGAATTCGGCTAAATTTAGCTGCCGGTTGCAATGAAGCCTAGGCTGCAGGGAAATAAGAAGAGAGGGAGCCTCGGGGCAGACTCTGGAGTTGTATCCTGGCTCTGAAGTCACCAGCCACATAAGGCTGTGGGACAGCACGTGGGACACAGCACAGAGGACAATGAGTGATGCACACTTGGAGAAATAGGGAGATTCACCTCTGGGGCTCTGCATGGCAGGAAAGGGGCCATGCCAGAAAGTGTATATTTATAGAGTATAAGACTACCAGAACACTTATATATATCTATTATAAGACTTATCATTAACTATTTCTAAGTGTGCAATTTAGTGTTGTGTAACCATCACACTATCCATTTCCAGAACTTTTTCCTTTTACCATATTAAACCTCTGTACCCAATAAACAGTAACCCTCACTCCTTCTCCCCCTAAGTCTTAGCACCCACCATTCTACTTTCTGTCTCTATGTAACTGGCTATTCTATCTTTTATAAATGGAATTATAAAATAATTATCCTTTTGTGTCTGGCTTATTTCAGTTAGCATAATGTCTTCAAGGTTCATCCATTTTGCACGATGTATTGGAATTTTATTCCTTGTTAAGGTTGAATAACATTTTGATGTATAGATATACCTCATTTGCCTACCCACTTATCTTTCAATGGACTTTCCGTTGTTTCCTTTTTTTTCCTATTGTGAGTAATGCTTCTCTGAACATCAATGTGCAAACATTTGTTCAAATTTATTTTAATTCTATAGGGAGTATGTCTAGAAGTGGAATTGCTGGATCAAATGGTAATTTATTGTTTACATTTTTTGAGAAACAGCCACACCACTTTTTACAGTGGCTGTAACATTTCCCATTCCCATCAGCAATGCACTAGAGCTCCAATTTTTCCAACTGTTTGAAAACACTTGTTGTTTTATGTTGCTTTGTTTTATGTTGTTTATCAAAGCCATCCTAAAGTGTGTGAGATGGTGTCACATTGTGGTTTTGATTTGCATATCTCTAAGTATTCGTGACGCTGAGGAAATTTGCGTGGACTTATGGGATATTTGTATATCTTCCCTGGTGAAAACTCTGCTTTAATCCTTTGTTCATTTTTTTTATTGGGTTTTTGGATGTTTGCTGTTGTTGACTTGTAGTTTTTCATGTATTCTAGAAATTAATTAGGTATCACACATATAATTTGCAAATATTTTTCTCATTTCATGGGTTCCTTTTTTACTTTCTTGATAATGTTCTTAGATATATAAAAGGTTTTGATTTTTATGAAGTCCAATTTATCCATTTTATTTGTTGCCTATTCTTTTGTTGTTACAACCAAGGAATCATTGTGAAATCCAATATCATAAAGATTTTCTTCTACCTTTTCTTCTAGGAGTGGTATAGTTTTTGCTCTTACATTTAGATCGTTGATCTATTGTGGGTTAATTTTTGTATATGGTGTTAGGTAAAGGTTCCACTCATTCTTGCCCTTGGATATCCAGCTTTCCCAATGTCATTTGGTGAGAATACTGTCCTTTCCCCATTGAACGATCTTGGCACACTCGATGAAAATCATTTGGTCATATATGCAAGGATTTCTTTCTGGGCTCTCTCTTCAATTTCATTAATTTCTATGTCCTCCTTTATGCCAGTACCACAATGTATTGGTTACTGGGGCTTTGTAGTAAATGCTGAAATCAGGAAGAGTGAGTCCTCCAGCTTCATTTTTACTCTTCAGAGTTGTTTGTCTATTTAGAGTCATGAGATTCAATATAAATTTTAGGACAGATTTTTCTTTTTCTGCAAAACTGTCACTGAGATTCTGATAGGAAGTGTATTGAATCTGGAGCTCACTTTGGGTAGCATTGTCCTCCTCACAATATTGAGTCTTCTAATTTATGAACACAAAATGTTTTTCAATTTATTGATGTCATCATTAAGCAATATTTTATGGATTTCAGGTATAATCATTTCACCTCTTTGGTTAAACTTATTCCTAAAATATTTTATTCTTTGTGATATTAATACAAATTAAAAATATTTTCTTAATTTCCCTTCAGATTGTTCATGGTTAGTGTATTGAAATACGACTGATGTTTGAATGATGATTTTGTATTGTGCAACATTACTGAATTCATTTATTAATTCTAATAAGTTTGTTCCATCTTTAGGATTTTCTACATGTAAGTTCAAGTTATCTGCGAACAGAAATAATTTTACTTCTTTCTTCCAATTTGAATGTCTTTTTTAAAATTCTCGCCTAATTTTTCTGACTCGATTTTTCAATACTACATTGAATAGAAGTGTCAAAAGCAGCATCCTTGTCTTGTGCCTGCTCATACAGGGAAAACTTTCAGTCTTTCTCCATTGAGTATGATGTTAGTATTGGGTTTCTCACATATTGCCTTTATGTTGAGGTGGTTTCCTTCCATTCTTAGTTAGAATGTTGTTACTGTGAAAAAACATTGAATTTCATCAAATGCTTTCATTGATTCAATCTTATTACTGATTATAGCTCTATTCATATTTTTGTGTTTTTCTAGGAATTTGTCTATTTCATCTAGGTTTTCCAATTTATTGGCATACAATTATTTCCAGCAATTTCATAATCATTTTATTAGAATTGGTAGTAATCACTTCATTTTCTTTTTTCTTCTTTCTTTCTTTCTTTCTTTCTTTCTTTCTTTCTTTCTTTCTTTCTTTCTTTCTTTCTTTCTTTCTTTCAGAGAGAGAGACAGGCTCTCACTCTGTAGGCTAGCCCAGGCTGAAATACAGTGGTATGATTATGGCTTACCATAGCCTCAACCTTCTGGGCTCAAGCAATTCTACTTCTTCAGCCTCCCAAGATACTAGGAATACAGATGCATGCCAATATGCCCAGCTAATTGATTTTTATTTCTTTTTTTGTAGAGACTGGGTCTCCCCAGGTTACCTATGCTGGTTCAAACACCTGGCCTCAAGAAATCCTCCCATTGTGACCTTCCAAAGTGCTAGGATTAAACTATGACCTGTCATATTCAGACTCCATTTTCATTTCTCATTTTAGTAATTTTAATCTCTCTTTTTTCTTAGTCAGTCTACTTAATGGTCGTCAATTTTGTTGATTTTAACTTGAAGAATCAACTTTTGGTTTCATTAATTTACTCTATTCTTTTACCATTCTCCATTTTATTTTTATCCACTCTAATCCTTATTGTTTCCTTCATTCACTGTGCTTGGGTTTAGTTTGTTCTTCTTTCAAATCCTGAAGTATGAGGGAGCTTGCTTCATACCATTCTTTTAAAGGTTTCATGCAGTCAATGAAACAAGATGCCACACACAGGCGAACCAATGTCAGCTGCTATATTACTACCATCATCATTAGCCTTGAGGTTAAATAGTCCCAGCATCAAATCTCAGATCCACCTATTACTAGCCATACGACACCAGGAAAGATTTTACACTACTCTAAGTTTCTGTCTTTTCATCGGCAAAATGGAAATACTATCCACTTGACAGGGTTACTGTGTGAATTAAATGAAGTACAGATAAAGCATTTAGCAAAGGGCCTGGCACATAGGATGTGCCCCTCAACAGTACCTGTTTCCATATATATGTAGAAAAAGAGGTAACACATAAAACACTAGGACATGGTTCCTGACTACTTGTGAGAGAGAAAGCAAACAAACTAAGTGCAAAGAATCAAACCTGGTATGTTAGTTTTTACCAACTGAGATGCATCCAGGATGGGATTAGACATATAAGATAATTTATCAGGGAAGACACCTCTGAGGGAATGTGGGGCAGGCATGAAGGTAGTATGGGAGAACTCACAGACCCCTATGCAAAGCAGACTCCTGTGAAAAAGAAAGAGAAAGAAGTTTTAGGTATTAATACAGTTCTAAGAGAGTTTTTGCATGGCTGATGGGGAGTCCTCCAACCAGTTTCCCATTAAAGTTAAACAGAGCCTCAGAGAACTAGGCTTGCTTTCACACCCTTGCTGGGAGCCTGTGGGAAGGAAGCTTTCTGTGCAAAGGACTTGGTGAATTTGAAATGCACTGACCTGGGCCTTCTGTCAATCATGTCCCTGCCATGAAGACCCGGCAGGGTCTCATTCATGGCTACCACCACAGAGACACTGAGAAAAAGATGCAACCATGAAAAGGTGGGAAAGTGGAAAGTTCTAACGACATAGAAAATAGCAATCAGCCTTTCTCCCATCTGAAACCCTTCTGAAATATCGTGTGCTGTTGAGAATTGACAGAGGACTGATCACCAACTTAGAAACATGGTGAGAGGGGAAAAAATCTGCAAGAATATAACCATCTCCCATCAACTTTACAACAGAAATAATATATTATTTGAAGAAACAATTATAGAGTACCTCGTGTTACATGCTTGTTCCTGAGGCTTCCCCCAGTAAAATAACATCACCTCCATTCCTTGTTTTCTTTCTTTCCATGACAGCTCCTTTAGGAAGAGGATATCTATCTTGGGTTATTCCGAAACAACAACCATGATGTCATTTCTGTATTTCAGGAAGACTGGCAGGTATGATGTCCTTTTCTCTTGTCCTGTTTCCTGCAGGGCTGACTGCCATGCTTGGGAAAGGGAAAATACTTATTTGCCTGTATCTGGGACTGGATCTCCTCCTTCCTCCACCAAACTCCTGTTTCTCAGCACTAATTCCTTCAGTTCCCTTTCTCCCTGACCTTTATGCTCCCTGTACCCCACTATCTTTTAGACATAATTATCTCCAGCCTCTGCTCATTTGTTTCTCAGATTCACATGAGAAACACAATTTCACATTGTGAAACCCTCTTCATTATTTTTCACATCTCTCAATAGTGTAATTCTCTCCATTCCCATAAAGACCAACCACTTCTCAAAGTGTTGCTTGACTTCTTGTCTCCAGACTTTGAAACCTTCCTTGCATATGACTGCCTCATAACCTTTCTAAAATCTAGTTAATTCACTTAAACAAGAATCTCCAAGGGTCTACTCTAGCCTCTTTGTAAGTTCACATTTCTTCTATTTGCTAATCCTTCTCACTTCCTTTACCTCTACTTCCTAGTGTAATTCCTCCATCTTAATCAGAACTGTCTTCCTACACATCCCTGCCCCTTCACCCATATAGACATAAAATTCTTAGTCCCAATGCTAAGCCTGAAAACAAGGTGAACTCCCCTCCACCATCTGCACTACAGACTTAACCACACCCTTCATCACAAGCAATCTCTGACTTCGTGGAGAACAAAGACTTTAGGATTAGCCTGTGAACCTGAGACTCAGAACAAAACCTATGTGTGCTTGAGACCTTTTCCTGATGGCCAATTCATGTGTTCAAAAAAGATACAGAGATGAAGATGGCAAGGTCGCTACCCCAGGGGATATAAAGCCTAAGACAGGAAATGAGACCTGAAAATAATCATGATACCAAAATAGAAAAAAAAGTGAAGGCCACAAGAAATCAGAGAAATCTGATGGAAAATATAGCTAGACATTGGAATCACTGGAAAACATTTTTAAAAGTGGATGCTCAAGTCCCACTCATGAGCTCCAGTTTCAAGGTCTGGAGAGGGACCCAGGCACTGGTAATTTTTAAGTCTTCCCTGACACTACTAACATGTAACAAGGATGGAGAACTCTTGTTGTAATAGGTAGAACTTAAAACTAAATCAATGATTTTCAGCTAGAAGTACCGGAATGACCTAAGGACCTTTTTCAACATACATAAGACTATACTTTTTTGGCCCTAATTATTAAGGGGTTACATCAAGAACTCAGTAATCCAGTTAGGAAACAGAAGCTGAATGGAAAAGCCACCTTATTTTATATGTTAAAATATATATACAAAGTGTTTTCAAATGAGTGATAAGTGATGCTAAACCTTCTCTAAATAATATTTATGGGAATTTTAATAATATGAGTATTCTAGGCTGGGCGCAGTGGCTCACGCCTGTAATCCCGGCACTTTGGGAGACAGAGGTGGGCAGATCATGAGGTCAGGAGATCGAGACCATCCTGTCTAACACGGCGAAACCTCGAATCTACTAAAAATACAAAAACAAAATTAGCCAGGTGTGGTGGCAGGCGCCTGTAGTCCAGCTACTCCGGAGGCTGAGGCAGGAGAATGGCATCAACCTGGGAGGCGGAGCTTGCAGTGAGCATAGATCATGCCACAGCACTCCAGCGTGGGCGACAGAGCAAGACTCCATCTCAAAAAATAAAAATAAAAAAGTTAAAAAAAATGAATATTCTAAAAACTATATGAAATTTCTGGAAATTGAATATGTTATCAGTCATAGTGTCGTATGCCACAGAAGTAACTAGATTTCTATGTGAGCTGTGTCTTTACCATAATAAACCGAATAAAAATCTCATTAGATTTTTCACCAGAGTCATTTTAAATCTTTGTCATTCCCAGACAGTTGCTTTGATTCTTCCTCAAAGTATTCATATTCAGCTACAGTCCAAAATTGCTTTTTCTTCAACGAGATGTATGGAAAAGACTCTGACAACAACTCTTGAATACAAGTTTCTGATAACTTCAAGATCATACCACTGGACTCTCTGAGAACTTTCAAAATTTTAATGAACAGGCTGATACCTTCAAGAAATTCAAGACAAAGAAGAAAAAAACCTCAGTTTTATTGTACTAAATAATCAAAACAATAACGTTTTCATAATTTTTTATTTGAAAATGTGCTGATTCTTTGAATCTTTTCTTCTCCAGATTTATGAACTTTCTCTTTTAAGCTCTTTATACTTCACAGCAATTTACTAAAGTATACTTTTGTGAACAAAAATTGAAACATTTGCTTTTGCTCCCAATATGAGTGCCCCAGAATTGGGAAACTATTCTTGAGGATTCATATGCTTATAGTAATAAAGTTATCTGCACAAGTTCAATAAGAATCTTCTCTCTTTATAACAGGACACATTCAAAAACATTGGTTATGTTACCAAGGCTTTGACTGGGATGTTCTATTTGACAATATACATAGAATAAACCCATAGGGAATGCAGGGAAAGTCTGAAGATGGCCTTGATTTGGCTTCCTAGTCTCAAAAGGTTTTTGAAAGTTTAATCTGAGAGTTTTATAAAACTTCTAGCAATGCAAAGTTTAAAAAGGGTGTCTATGGTCCATTGCTACACTTGCTGCACTTAGGTAAAAAATCTAGGCAAGTTCGGTGAGACTCAACCTATTTTGCAAACTAATTCATCCTACTGGAATTATCTTTCATAAAAATAGAGACTCCTATGTAGATAAAAATTATGTTAAAAAGAAAAACTGTAGTACACCTGTTACCAAATTGAACCACTGTTCATTATCTTTGAGTATTTCTAATCCACTGGTAGACTGGACTGGACCCTGAATTCTTTTACTTTTTCCAATGCAATTTTCTCCACTGAAATCATTAAGAACAAGAACAGCTCTGTTGCTGAAGCTCTATAAGCTTGGACAGTGGACGCAGGACAGTGGGTGCAGCCCAACAAGTGAGAGCGGAAGCAGGGTGCGGCATCTCCTCACCCAGGAAGTGTAAGGGGGAAGGGAATTCTCTTTCCTAGCCAAGGGAAACCATGAAAAACACCTGGAAAATCAGTTGACTCCCAGCCTACTACGATGCTTTACCAAGGGTCTTAGCAAATGGAACAACAGGAGATCATATCCTGGGCCATGCTCAGAGGATCGCTGACCCACAGAGCATCCCTCATTGCTAGCACAGCAGTCTGAGTTCTAACTGCAAGGCAGCAGCGAGGCTGGGGGAGGGGCACCTGCCATTGCTGAGGTTTAAGTAGGTAAACAAAGTGACCAGGAAACTTGAACTGGGTAGAGCCCACCGCAGCTCAAGGAGGCCTGCCTGCCTCCATAGACTGCACCTCTGGGGACAGGGCATAGCCAAACAAAAGGCAGCAGAAACCTCTGTCGATGCAAATGTCCCTGTCTGACAGCTTTGAAGAGAGTAGTTCTCCCAGCACAGACTTTTGGATCTGAGAACAGACAGACTGCCTGCTCAAGTGGGTCCCTGGACCCTGAGTAGCCTAACTGGGAGACATCCCCACTAGGGGCAGACTGATACCCCACACCTCACAGGGCCGGGTACACCTCTGAGATGAAGCTTCCAGAGGAACGATCAGACAGCAACATTGGCTGTTCAGCAATATTCACTCTTCTGCAGCTTCTGTTGCTGATACTCAGGCAAACAGGGTCTGGAGTGGACCTCAAGCAAACTCTAACAGACCTGCAGCTGAGGGTCCTGAACGTTAGAAGGAAAACTAACAAACAGAAAGGACATCCACACCAAAACCCCATCTGTATGTCACCATCAAAGATCAAAGGTAGATAAAACCACAAAGATTGGGAAAAAGCAGTGCAGAAAAGCTGAAAATTCTAAAAACCAGAGTGCCCTCCCCCTCCAAAGGAACGCAACTCCTTGAGAGCAATGGAACAAAGCTGGACAAAGAATAACTTTCACAAGTTGAGAGAAGAAGGCTTCAGACAATCAAATTTCTCAGAGCTAAAGGAGGAAGTACGAACCCAGCGCAAAGAAATTAAAAACCTTGAAAAGAGATTTGACAAATGGCTAACTAGAATAACAAATACAGAAAAGTCCTTAAATGACCTGATAGAAATGAAAACCATGAGAGGAGAACTACGTGACAAATTCACAAGCTTCAGTAACCAACTCGATCAACTGGAAGAAAAGATATCAGTGAGTGAAGATCAAATGAATGAAATGAAGCGAGAAGAGAAGTTCAGAGAAAAAAGAGTAAAAGGAAATGAAAAAAGCCTCCTGGAAATTTGGGACTATGTGACAAGTCCAAATCTACATCTGATTAGTGTACCTGAAAGTGACTAGGAGAATGGAACAACTTGGAAACACTCTGCAGCATATTATCCAGGAGAACTTCCCCAATGTAGCCCGGCAGGCCAACATTCAAATTCAGGAAATACAGAGAATGCCACAAAGATACTCCTCGAGAAGAGCAACTCCAAGACACATAATTGCCAGATTCACCAAAGTTGAAATGAAGGAAAAAATCTTAAGGGTAGCCAGAGAGAAAGGTCAGGTTACCCACAAAGGGAAGCCATCAGACTAAGAGCAGATCTCTCGGCAGAAACTCTACAAGCCAGAAGAGAGTGGGGGCCAATATTCAACATTCTTAAAGGAAAGAATTTTCATCCCAGAATTTCATATCCAGGTAAACTAAGCTTCATAAGTGAAGGAGACATAAAATCCTTTACAGACAAGCAAATGCTGAGAGATTTTGTCACCAACAGGCCTGCCTTACAAGAGATCCTGAAGGAAGCACTAAACATAGAAAGGAACAACTGGTACCAGTCACTGCAAAAACATGGCAAATTGTAAAGACCATCAATGCTAGGAAGAAACTGCATCAATTAATGAGGAAAACAACCAGCTAACATCGTAATGAAAGGATCAAGTTCCCACATAACAATATTAACCTTAAATGTAAATGGACTAAATGCTCCAATTACAAGACAAAGACTGACAAATTGGATAAAGAGTCAACACCCATCAGCATGCTGTATTCAGGAGACCCAGCTCACATACAGAGACACACATAGGCTCAAAATAAAGGGATGGAGGAAGATCTACCAAGCAAATGGAGAAACAAAAAAAAGCAAGAGTTGCAATCCTAGTCTCTGATAAAACAGACTTTAAACCATCAAAGATCAAAAGAGACAAAGAAAGCCATTACATAATGGTAAAGGGATCAATTCAACAGGAAGAGCTAACTATCCTAAATATATATGCACCCAATACAGGAGCACGCAGATGCATAAAGCAAGTCCTTAGAGATGAACAAAGAGACTTACACTCCCACACAATAATAATGGGAGATTTTAACGCCCCACTGTCAGCACTAGACAGATCAACTAGACAGAAAGTTAACAAGGATATCCAGGAATTGAACTCAAACTCTGCACCAAGCGGACCTAGTAGATATCGACAGAACTCTCTACTCCAAATCAACAACGTATACATTCTTCTCAGCACCACATCACACTTATTCCAAAATTGACCACAGAGTTGGAAGTAAAGCACTCCTCAGCAAATGTACAAGAACAGAAATTATAACAAACTGTCTCACAGACCACAGTGCAATCAAACTAGAACTCAGGATGAAGACACTCACTCAAAACCACAAAACTACATGGAAACTGAATGACCTGCTCCTGAATGACTACTGGGTACATAACGAAATGAAGACAGAAATAAAGATGTTCTTTGAAACCAATGAGAACAAAGACACAACATACCAGAATCTCTGAGACACATGGAAAGCAGTTTGTAGAGGAAAATTTAGAGCACTAAATGCCCACAAGAGAAAGTAGAAAAGCTCCAAAACTGACACCCTAATGTCACATCACAATTACAAGAACTAGAGAAACAAGAGCAAACACATTCAAAAGCTAGCAGAAGGCCAGAAATAACTAAGATCAGAGCAGAGCTGAAGGAGATACAGACACAAAAAAAAACCTTCAAAAAATCAAAGAATCCAGGACCTGGTTTCTTGAAAAGATCAACAAAATTGATAGACCGCTAACAAGACTAATAAGGAAGAAAAGAGAGAAGAATCAAATAGACACAATAAAAAATGATAAATGGGATATCACCATTGACTCCACAGAAATACAAACCACCATCACAGAATACTATAAACACCTTTACGAAAATAAACTAGAAAACCTGGAATAAATGGATAAATTCCTGGACACATACACTCTCCCAAGACTAAACCAGGAAGAAGTTGAATCCCTCAATAGACCAATAACAGGCTCTGAAATTGAAGCAATAATTAATAGCCTACCAACCAAAACAAGTCCAGGACCAGACGGATTCACAGCCGAATTCTACCAGAGGTACGAGGAGGAGCTGGTAAAATTCCGTCTGAAACTATTCCAATCAATAGAAAAAGAGGGAATCCCCCGTATCTCATTTTATGAGGCCAACATCATCCTGATACCAAAGCCTGGCAGAGACACAATGAAAAAAAGAGAATTTTAGACCAATATCCCTTACGAACACTGATGAAAAAATCTTCAATAAAATACTGGCAAACCGAATCGAACAGCACATCATAAAGCTTATCCACCATGGTCAAGTGGGCTTCATCCCTGGGATGCAAGGCTGGTTCAACAGATGAAAATCAATAAATATAATCCAGCATATAAACAGACCCAAAGACAAAAACCACATGATTATCTCAATAGATGCAGAAAAGGCCTTTGACAAAATTCAACAGCCCTTCTTGCTAAAAACTCTCAATAAATTCGGTATTGATGGAATGTATCGCAAAATAATAAGAGCTATTTATGACAAACCCACAGCCAATATCATACTGAATGGGCAGAAACTGGAAGCATTCCCCTTGAAAACTGGAACAAGACAGGGATGCGCTCTCTCGCCAATCCTATTCAACATACTGTTGGAAGTTCTGGTCAGGGCAATCAGGCAAGAGAAAGAAAAAAAGGGTTTTCAATTAGGAGAAGAGGAAGTCAAATTGTCCCTGTTTCCAGATGACATGATTGTATATTTAGAACACCCCATCGTCTCAGCCCACAATCTACTGAAGCTGATAAGCATCTTCAGCAGAGTCTCAGGATACAAAATCAATGTGCAAAAATCACAAGGATTCTTATACACCAGTAACAGACAAACAGAGGGTGAAATCATGAATGAACTGGCATTTACAATTGCTTCAAAGAGAATAAAATACCTGGAAATCCAACTTACAAGGGATGTGAAGGACCTCTTCAAGGAGAACTAAAAACGACTGCTCAATGAAATAAAAGTGGAAACAAACAAATGGAAGAACATTCCATGCTCACGGATAGGAAGAATCAATGTTGTGAAAATGCCCATACTTCCCAAGGTAATTTAGAGATTCAATGCGTTCCCCATTTAGCTACCAATTACTTTCTTCACACGATTGGAGAAAACTACTTTAAAGTTCATATGGAACCACAAAAAAGCCCGCATTGCCAAGACTATCCTAAGTCAAAAGGACAGAGGTGGAGGCATCAGGCTACCTGACTTCAAACTGTATTACAATACTACAGTAACCAAAACAGCATGATACTGGTACCAAAACAGAGATATAGACCAATGGAACAGACCAGAGTCCTCAGAAATAATACCACAAATCTACAACCATCTGATCTTTGACAAACCTGATAAAAACAAGAAATGGGGAAAGGATTTCCTATTTAATAAATGGTGCTGGGAAAACCGGCTAGCCATAAGTAGAAAGCTGAAACTGGATCACTTCCTTACACCTTACACAAATATTAATTCCAGATGGATTAAACACATAAATGTTAGACCTAAAACCATAAAAACCCAAGAAGAAAACCTAGGCAATACCATTCAGTACATAGGCATGGGCAAGGACTACATGTCTAAAACACCAAAAGCAAGAGCAACAAAAGCCAAAATTGACAAATGGGATCTAATTAAACTAAAGAGCTTCTGCACAGCAAAACAAACTACCATCAGAGTGAACAGACAACCTACAGAATGGGAGAACATTTTTGCAATCTACTCATCTGACAAAGGGCTAATATCCAGAACCTACAAGGAACTCAAACAAATTTACAAGAAAAAGACAAACAACCCCATCAAAAAGTGGGCAAAAGATATGAACACACACTTCTCAAAAGAAGGCATTTATGCTGCCAACAGACACATGAGAAAATGCTCATCATCCCTGGCCATCAGAGAAATGCAAATCAAAACCACAATGAGATACCATCTCACACCAGTTAGAATGGCGATCATGAGAAAGTCAGGAAACAACAGGTGCTGGGGAGGATGTGGAGAAATAGGAACACTTTTACACTGTTGGTGGGATTGTAAACTAGTTCAACCATTGTGGAAGACAGTGTGGCGATTCCTCGAGGATCTAGAACTAGAAATACCATTTGACCCAGCCATCCCATTACTGGGTATATATCCAAAGGATTATAAATCATGCTGCTATAAAGACACATGCACACGGACGTTTATTGCGGCACTATTCACAATAACAAAGACTTGGAACCAACCCGAATGTCCATCAATGACAGACTGGATTAAGAAAATGTGGCACATATACACCATGGAATACTATGCAGCCATAATAAAGGATGAGTTCATGTCCTTCATGAGGACATGGATGCAGTTGGAAACCATCATTCTCAGCAAACTGTCACAAGAACAGAAAATCAAACACCTTATGTTCTCACTCACAGGTGGTAATTGTACAATGAGAACACTTGGACACAGGAAGGGGAATATAACACACCGGGGTCTGTTGTGGGGTGGGGGGGCGGGGGGAGGGATAGCATTAGTAGATTACCTAATGTAAATGACGAGTTAACGGGTGCAGCACACTAACATGGCACATGTATACACATGTAACAAACCTGCACGTTGTGCACATGTACCCTAGAACATAAAATATAAAAAAAAAAAAAAATGTTTAAGACAAAGGAAATTGAAAAAAGAGAAAAGAAAAGAATTGATGGAAGCCTAAAATTACGGTTATTGAGATCAATGTTAATGCTTTAAGTTTTGGTCATATCCTCACCTAAGTGAGAATACAGACACTCCAAAATAGAGCCACACATGATAAATGTTATATACTCCCACGGAAATTTTAAGGAAGCAGATAGCTCTCAAAACAGATCATATTTTTCTGTAAAAAGATGATTCCAGTCTACCTGAGTGAGCATAATAGTGAAGTCACCTCTGCTTTAACTTTTACCAAAAAAAAAGTGACCTGAAGTACCCTGATGTTAACCAATCAATTTATTTCTAGGGCCTTGTTTATTGATTCGCATTTGACAAAACCCACTGTTTTGTAATTGTATTGCCGAGGAGGAGTTATCACTGTATCTACAGAGGGAGAGCTGCCCCAACTCATAAAACACAAGTAAAAGCCAATTACATCTAAAATTAAATTAGTTGTAATTTTGTCTTGTCACACATGTTCACAGCAAGCAATGTCCAGTGGAGTCTCTGAGGCTGCATCATTCTCACCCTGACCCTCCTGCCTTTCTCTTTCACTTACAAGGACCTTTATGATGACACTGGGAGCCACCCAGATAATCCAAAATAAGTTTTCCATCTCAAGATACTCAACTTCATCACCATTGAACATTGTTTTTGCTAAGAAAAGTAAAGGCACGTGGTGCAAAAGTTAGGATGTGGATTTTATTTATTTATTTTATTTTTTGCGACAGAGTTTCACTGATGCTGTCCCGGCTGGAGTGCAGTGGGGTTACTTCGGCTCACTGCAACTTCCACTTCCCAGGTTAAAATTATTCTCCTTCCTCAGCCTCCCAAGTAGCTGGGATTACAGGCATCCACCGCCATGCCCAGCTAATTTTTGCATTTTCAGTAGAAACAGGGTTTCACCATATTGATCAGGCTGCTCTCGAACTCCTGACATCTTGATTTGCCCGTCTCGGCCTCCCAAAGTGCTGGGATTATACGCGTGAGCCACCGCACACAGCCCGGCTGTGGACACTTTTAAGAGGCCACTAATCTGCCCCATACAGGTCACTTTCATAAATATCACCCACAACAAAAATATGTTTTGCCTTCTTTCCATGTCTCACTTTTCTGTCTGCACAAACCACAGTGAAACATACTAGCTCTGCTATGAAGTGGCTGGATGACCCTAGGACACTCCTTTGACCTCCCTCAGCCTCTTTCCTCATCTGCAGTGTAAGGCTGACTCTTACTGCGTCAGAAAATGACAGTGGAAGAGTTAATTAACATGTGTAAGACATTAGTCACACAGCCTGGTGCCTGAGGAGCCCTGGGTAAACATTCCTTTCAGTCCTTTCCTTTCACCATCCCATTTTTCTTGCCTTCACCCATCTCCTCCTTCAACTCCTTTCTCTTCAATAGCTTTCTCAGTCTAACCTGCCAATTAAAGAAGCCACACTATCCATTCTCTCATGACTCTGATGGTGTGTTCTTGTGATGGAGTCTGCTATCCACTCCAGGCAATGGGTATTATTTATATGGAGAGGTCTGTTTGCAACAAGAAATCCTTCTTTTGTTCACACAAAATTTATACGTGATTTCTCTTAACTTACACATACCAGTCTCAATTCTACCCTGTTATTTCATACATGCACTTCATTATTTTATTCTTCAGTCTTTCTCCTTACACTTTAAAACTTAGGATAGTACAAAAACAAAAATAATGGCCTGGGCCAGAAGAGGGTATTCCTTTAGCAAGAGGAATGCTTTCCTTTTTCAAGATGAATGCTGTCGGCAAGGCAGCCATGAAGCCTATTTCTGGGTTTGGCTTACATCAAAGCCTTTCAACTCTAGGACACATTCTTAGATTCCCAGGAGATAATGATTGTCATGGAAGCCACACCACTCTAAGTATTCCTACTGTTGGGTAATGGAATGTTTACAGAATATTGTGCATGACTTACTCCACCTAAATTCTTCTACTCCTGGAAGTTAAGTTTCCCCACTAACCAGCTTCATCTCCAGCTGGCCTGCCTGGACCCTGACTAGAAAGTACCTCCACACTCTGCATGGCCAGGGTGGCACTTTTGCCTATTCCCATAATTATAATAGCTCACACACTAACGCAGCACTCACTATGCAACAGGCACATCCTAAGTGCTTTTCATGTAGCTACAGTCATGACAAAAAATTCCTAATTACCACCATCCTAATTTTTACAGATTTAAAAAAAAAAAAAAAAAACTGTGGCAGAGAAGTATGCGCCCACTGTCACCTAACTCCATAATTTAACCTCATCCTCCACTTCATCTGGTAAAAGGACATTCTGAGATTTACAAGGTCTCCTGAATGACATCCACCTTCAAAAATGATTTTTGTCCCATTTCCTTTCAGGATTTGACAGCCAGCATTTTGTTTTCTGTCTCATCCTTCACTTATGCACCTGTTCCCTAACACTATACTCACAACTGCACAGCCCTGCATAAAAGGTTTTAGAAACCTCAATCTTTTTTAGAAAAAAGAAAGACCAGGTTCCATGTCTCACAAAAAGTCATTTTTTATTCTATTGTCAACAATTTGCATAGCCATTCTCTGGATAGAAACAAGTGCACTAGAAACACAAAGTGTAATGAGAAGAAAGTAGAAGGAAGGTGAGTTTCTAGATAGACACACAGGGAAAAGATTCCAAATCCAGAAAAATTCATAAAATGCACCCAGGGAGTGTAGCTTTGAGCGACGACAGCCCCACTTGCCACATCCCACGGCTGTTGGCCTCTTACTTCCTTCTCAACCTGCCCTTCCTGGTCTTGCTTTCTTAGACCAGTACAAACAACCTGGGAGCTGGGGTCGGATCAGAGCACTCAGCACTGGGTGGTATGGTTGGGAAAGGCAGAAAAGGAAGAAGAGTGTTTGACTCACGAAGACATGACTTACCGAGGCACACATCAACTAGGCAGGCAATAGATTACTAAAGGGCTTTGCAGGACTCATGCTGGTTATCCAGAATGAAAGACTGAGGCAAGAATCTTGACCAACTGAGTTTTATTGAGCCAGAGCTTGACGGAGCAACCTGGAAAAACAAGAGTTTCAAAAAACTGCTGTGGCTTGTGTTCTCTCTGAAGAGGTTTCTGGAGGCTTAGTATGTATACACTTGATTAAAGGAGAGAAGGCAGGTAGGAAGAGATGGAGTGGGTAGAAAAACAATAGATCTAATCTTGTCTTTATTGTGTGCCTTAGAAAATAAGTATTATCAGAATGAGACTTAAAACAGTGTTAAAATAGAGAATGAGAGTTTTAGGAGCTAGATTTTGATTACTCACCTAAAGTTACAAATGGCATGTCTTTCTTTTGCAAAGAAATAAACATCTTGAAAGGTTTTGAAGCAAGGAAAAAATAATTTGTTCAGACAATCATCCAGAGATGCCTGAGATCTTTGGATTTCCTGTTTACCCCGCTCTTTTTCTCTTCTTTCTTTCTTTTTTAATTTTATGTATTGTTTTTAAGAGACACAATCTTGCCCTATCACCCAGACTAGAGTGTACTCACTGAAGCCTTGAACTCCTGGGCTGAAGCGCTCCTCCCACCTTAGCCTCCCAAGTGTCTGAGACTGCAGGCATGCATCGCTGCACCTGGCTAATTTGATTTATTTTGTATAGTAAGGATGTGGTCTGCCTTTGTTGCTTAGGCTGGTCTTAAACTCCTGGTTTCAACTGATCCTCCTGCCTTGGACTCCCAAAGGGCTGGGATTACAGGCCTGTGCCAGCACACCTGGCCCCACAATTCTTCAAAAGCTCTCAGAGAAAGCATTGTAGAAGACCCCTGTGGCTGTATGTTTCATCTGATCCTACATGACTAGGAAGGCTCATTCTTAACAAGTCACGTCCCATGGAAAAGGGCATGAAGACAAATCAGAAAAGGGCAAAGGGAAGTCACAGCAACAAAGGGACAGTATAATCCTGGAGCCTTATTAAAGTCACACAAATGCTGCTTCAATTAGAGCAATGTGTTTGGCAAACATCGTTCTAACCCTTTCAGTTGTATGTTGGTTCACCTGTAATGTCTGCAGCAGTCTATAGACTAGCTTTTCTAGAGTTTCTGAAGCATCTTTCAATTGCAATGGCAATCTGACACAATTCTCTGAATTACAGTCTGAATCCAGTGTTCATGTGTACATTTTGTGTAGTCTACTCATCAGCAGGCATAAAGGTTATTTATATATAAGTTACTATGATTTCTCCAGAAGTTTATATAAGTCTTCTACTTTCAGCTGGCAAGTTTTAATCTACCCATCTGACAAAAGGCTAATACCCAGAATCTACAGGAAACTTAAGCAAATTTACACAAAAAAAAAAAAAAAACAAAAAAAAACCATCAAACAGTGGGCAAAGCACATCAACAGACACTTCTCAAAAGAAGACATTTATGTGACCAAAAAACATGAAAAAAAACCTCATTATCACTGGTAATTAGGGACATGCAAATCAAAACCACAATGAAATACCATCTCATGCCAGTTAGAATGGTGATCATTAAAAGGTCAGGAAACAACAGATGCTGGAGAGGATATGGAGAAATAGGAATGCTTTTACACTGTTGGTGGGAGTGTAAATTAGTTCAACCATTGTGGAAGACAGTGTGGCGATTCCTCATGGATCTAGAACAAGAAATACCATTTGACCCAGGAATCCCATTACTGGGTATATACCCAAATGATTATAGATCATTCTACTATAAAGACACATGCACACGCATGTTTATTGTGGCACTATTCACAATAGCAAAGACTTGGAACCAACGCAAATGCCTATCAATGATAGACTACATAAAGAAAATGTGGTACATATACATCATGGAATTCAATGCAGCCATAATAAATGATGAGTTCATGTCCTTTGCAGGGACATGGATGAAGCTAGAAACCACCATTCTCAGCAAACTAACACAGGAACAGGAAACAAAACACTGCATGTTCTCAGTCATAAGTGGGAGTTGGATATGAGAACACATGGACACAGGGAGAGGAACATCATACACTGGGGCCTGTTGGGGGGTGGGAGGCTAGGGGAGGAATAGCATTAGGAGAAATACCTAATGTAGATGATGGGTTAATTGCTGCAGAAAAACACTATGGCACGTGTATACCTATGTAACAAACCTGCAGGTTCTGCACATGTATCCCAGAACTTAAACGTGTAATTTTAAAAAATGATAAAATATTGAAAAGCACAGTTTAAATTTATAATACACCAATTTGGAGGAAAAATTGAAGAAATATCTGAAACCATTAGTTATGAAACTTCTGGACAGGAAAAGATTTAGGATTCAGTCAAAATTGTAGGTAAATAACAAAATTCAAAAAAAAGAATGAACAAATATAAAATGTAATAATTGTTGTTCTGTTGTTTTCCTCTGGAAAATAATTTTCCCCCTCCTGTTTCCCATTTTATGAAATAGAAATCATTTGGGACCAATTTATTTCCAAAATAAGTTTTAGTGTGATACCTGAATTGTTTACATAAAGTGCAACAAGAATGTAGATTCAAGGTCTCTATGAATACATACATGTTTATACATATATATGAATATATATATTTTTATCATGTAGAATGGCACTAAGGTATATTAATGGCAGCAAATCTGTACATGTCTGCAGCAGTCTCAATTCTTGTTTCTTCAGAAGAAAGAATTCAACTAAGGGTCATAAGGCAGAAGAAGAGACTGAGGCAAGTTTTACAGCAAGAGTGAAAGTTCATTTAAAAGCTTTAGAGCAGAAATTATAGAAAGTAAAGTACACTGAAAATAGGGCCAAACAGGCGATGAGATTTCACGTCTGTGGTTTGACCTTTGACTTAGGCTTTGGTATGTTGGCATAATTCTGCAATCTGCATCTCTTTTCCCCTGATTCTTCCCTTAAAGTGGTCTGTCTGCATGTGCAGTGGCCCACCAGCACTTAAGAAGGGAGCCTGTGTAGTGTGTTTCCTGGAGTACAGTTGGAAAACAGACCAAAATAAAAGCTATGTATGTCAATAAAATTGGTCTCCTAATAAAATCCTGTTATAAATTTCTATCATTGTTGTGTTACCCTGGCATCTATTTTTAATCTTCCTTGAACACACCCAAATTCTCTCTCTCTTTCTTTCTATCTCACTCTCTCTCTCTGCATTGAGATGTAAATTTACTACCCAATTTCTCTAAAACTCAGCAAGGGCTTCCTCAGACAAACGTTAACTTTTTCTATTTACAAAAGCACAATTTAAATACAACTTTTTCTTTAAATAGTGAGTTTTATGGGTTCCACGCATAAAGTTTTAAAGTCAAAAATCTAAAGTATTTCTGTCTCCCTCTATCTTTATGTGCACATGTATATGTTGTATGTTGTATCACATATATGTATATGTCCATATCTATGTTTATACAGTGTTTATACATGGTATCAAATTAATATAAAAATAAATGAGTACTCAATTAAGTAAATAATCCCAAATGCTTTTCAACCCATGTGATTTTAGTAATCTTCGATAACAGAAGAACACCTCAAATGAGCATGCATACCTATCTGCAGCCTCCTTAAAAAAAATTATCAGCCAAGAATTTTATATCCAGCAAAACTAAAGTCCATAAATCAAGGAAAGATAACAGTCTTTTTCAGACAAACAAATGCTAAGACAATTTGCCACTACCAAGCCAACACTACAAGAACTGTGCAAAGGAGTTCTGAATATTGAAACAAATCCTGGGAACACATCAACACAGAACCTCTTTAAGCATGAATCTCACAGAACCTATAAAACAAAAATACAATAAATAACTGAATAAAACCAAGGTATCCAGGCAACAAATAGCAGGATGAATGGAACAGTACCTCACATTTCAATACTAACATTGAATGTAAGTGGCCTAAATGCTCCACTTAAAAGATACAGAATTGCAGAATTGATAATAATTCACCAAGCAAGTAGCTACCACCCTCAAGAGATTCCCCTAACCATAAAGGGTCATATAAACTTAAGGCAAAAGGGTAGAAGAAGACACCCCATGCAAATGGCCACAAAAGTGAGCAGGACTAACTATTCTTATATCAGAAGAAACTAACTTTAAAGCAACAGCAGTTAAAAAAAGACAAAGACGGACATTATATAATAATAAAAGGACTTGTCCAACAGAAAAATATCACAATCCTACATATATATGCACCTAACACTGGAACTCCCAAATTTATATAACTATTACTACTAGACCTAAGAAATGAGGTAGACAGTAACACAATAATAGTGAGGGACTTCAATACTCCATTGACAGCACTAGATAGGTCATCAAGACAGAAAGTCAAGAAACAAACAATGGGAGGGGTGCGGAGCAAGACGGCCAAATAGGAACACTCCAGTCTCCAACTCCCAGTGCAAGCCACACACAAGACAGGTGATTTCTGCATTTTCAACTGAGGTACTGGGTTCATCTCACTAGGGAGTGCAGGACAATCGGTGCTGGTCAGCTGCTGCAGCCCGACCAGCGAGAGCTGAAGCAGGGCGAGGCACCGCCTCACCTGGGAAGCGCAAGGGGGAAGGGAATGCTTTTTCCTTGCCAGGGGAACTGAGACACACAACACCTGGAAAATCGGGTAACTCCCACCCCAATACTGCGCTTTACCAAGGATTTTAGAAAACGGGCACACCAGGAGATTATATCCCACACCTGGCCGGGAGGGTCCCACCCCCACGGAGCCTCCCTCATTGCTAGCACAGCAGTCTGTGATCTCGCGGAAAGGCAGCAGCGAGGCTGGGGGAGGGTTGCCCGCCATTGCTGAGGCTTAAGTAGGTAAACAAAGCCACTGGCAAGCTACAACTAGGTGGAACTCACAGCAGCTCAAGGAGGCCTACTTGTCTCTGTAGACTCCACCTATGGGGACAGGGCACAGCTAAACAACAACAACAACAACAAAGCAGCAGAAACCTCTGCAGATGCAAACGACTCTGTCCGATAACTTTGAAGAGAGCAGTGGATCTCCCAACATGGAGGTTGAGATCTGAGAATGGACAGACACCCTGCTCAAGTGGGTCCCTGACCCCTGACTAGCCTAACTGGGAGGTATCCCCAATAAGGGCAGACCGACACCCCACACCTCACACTGTGGAGTACACCCCTGAGAGGAAGCTTCCAAAGCAAGAATCAGACAGGTACACTCGCTGTTCAGCAATATTCTATCTTCTGCAGCCTCTGTTGCTGATACCCAGGAAAACAGGGTCTGGAGTGGACCTCAAGCAATCTCCAACAGACCTACAGCTGAGGGTCCTGACGGTTAGAAGGAAAACTATCAAACAGGAAGGACACCCACATCAAAACCCCATCAGTACATCACCATCATCAAAGACCAGAGGCAGATAAAACCACAAAGATGGGGAAAAAGCAGGGCAGAAAAGCTGGAAATTCAAAAAATGAGAGTGCATCTCCCCCTGCAAAGGAACGCAGCTCATTGCCAGCAAGTGATCAAAGCTGGACGGAGAATGACTTTGACGAGATGAGAGAAGAAGGCTCCAGTCCATCAAACTTCTCAAAGCTAAAGGAGGAATTATGTACCCAGCGCAAAGAAACCAAAAATCTTGAAAAAAGAGTGGAAGAATTGACAACTAGAATAATTAATGCAGAGAAGGCCATAAACGAACTGACAGAGAAGAAAACCATGACACGAGAAATACGTGACAAATGCACAAGCTTCAGTAACCGACTCAATCAACTGGAAGAAAGAGTATCAGCAATCAAGGATCAAATGAATGAAATGAAGTGAGAAGAGAAATCTGAAGAAAAAAGAAGAAAGAGAAATGAACAAAGCCTGCAAGAAGTATGGGATTATGTAAAACGACCCAATCTACGTCTGATTGGGGTGCCAGAGTGACGGGGAAAATGGAACCAAGTTGGAAAACACTCTGCAGCATATTATCCAGAACTTCCCCAACATAGTAGGGCAGGCCAACATTCAAATTCAGGAAATACAGAGAACGCCACAAAGATACTCCCCGAGAAGAGCAACTCCAAGACACATAATTGCCAGATTCACCAAAGTTGAAATGAAGGGAAAAATCTTAAGGGCAGCCAGAGAGAAAGGTCGGGTTACCCACAAAGGGAAGCCCATCAACAGCAGATCTCTCAGCAGTAACTCTACAAGCCAGAAGAGAGTGGGGGCCAATATTCAACATTCTTAAAGAAAAGAATTTTAAACCGAGAATTTCATATACAGCCAAACTAAGTTTCATAAGTGAAGGAGAAATAAAATCCTTTACAGATAAGCAAATGCTTAGAGAATTTGTCACCACCAGGCCTGCCTTACAAGAGACCCTGAAGGAAGCACTAAACATGGAAAGGAACAACCGGTACTAGCCATTGCAAAAACATGCCAAAATGTAAAGACCATCGAGGCTAGGAAGAAAATGCATCAAGTAACGAACAAAATAACGAGTTAATATCACCATGGCAGGACCAAATTCACACATAACAATATTAACCTTCAACATAAATGGACTAAATATTCCAATTAAAAGATGCAGACTGGCAAACTGAATAAAGAGTCAAGACCCATCAGTTTGCTGTATTCAGGAGGCCCATCTCACATGCAGAGACATACATAGGCTCAAAATAAAGGGATAGAGGAAGATCTACCAAGCAAATGGAGAACAAAAAAAAGCAGGGCTTGCAATACTAGTCTCTGATAAAACAGACTTTCAACCATCAAAGATCAAAAGAGACAAAGAAGGCCATTACATAATGGTAAAGGGATCAATTCAACAGGAAGAGCAAACTATCCTAAAGATATATGCACCCAATACAGAGCACTCAGATTCATAAAGCAAGTCCATAGAGACGTACAAAGAGACTTAGACTCCCATACAATAATAATGGGAGACTTCAACACCCCACTGTCAACATTAGACAGATCAATGAGACAGAAAGTTAACAAGGATATCGAGGAATTGAACTCAGCTCTGCAACAAATAGACCTAATAGACATCTACAGAACTCTCCACCCCAAATCAACAGAATATACATTCTTCTCAGCACCACATCACACTTATTCCAAAATTGACCACATAATTGGAAGTAAAGCACTCCTCAGCAAATGTACAAGAACAGAAATTATAACAAACTGTCTCTCAGACCACAGTGCAATCAAACTAGAACTCAGGACTGAGAAACTCAATCAAAACCGCTCAACTACATGGAAACTGAATAACCTGCTTCTGAATGACTACTGGATATATAACAAAATGAAGGCAGAAATAAAGATGTTCTTTAAAACCAATGAGAACAAAGATACAACATAGCAGAATCTCTGGGACACATTTAAAGCAGTATGTACAGGGAAATTTATAGCACTAAATGCCCACAAGAGAAAGCTGGAAAGATCTAAAATTGACACTCTAACATCACAATTAAAAGAACTAGAGAAGCAAGAGCAAACACATTCAAAAGCTAGCAGAAGGCAAGAAATAACTAAGATCAGAGCAGAACTGAAGGAGATAGAGACACAAAAAACCCTCCAAAAAAATCAGTGAATCCAGAAGTTGGTTTTCTGAAAAGATCAACAAAATTGATAGACTGCTAGCAAGACTAACAAAAAAGAAAAGAGAGAAGAATCAAATACATGCAATAAAAAATGATAAAGGGGATATCACCACCGACCCCACAGAAATACAAACTACCATCAGAGAATACTATAAACACCTCTATGCAAATAAACTAGAAAATCTAGAAGAAATGGATAATTTCCTGGACACTTCCACTCTCCCAAGACTAAACCAGGAAGAAGCTGAATTCCTGAATAGACCAATAGCAGGCTCTGAAATTGAGGCAATAATTAATAGCCTACCAACCAAAAAAAGTCCAGGACCAGATGGACTCACAGCAGAATTCTACCAGAGGTACAAGGAGGAGCTGGTACCATTCCTTCTGAAACTATTCCAATCAATAGAAAAAGAGGAAATCCTCCCTACCTCATTTGATCAGGCCAACATCATCGCGATATCAAAGCCTGGCGGGGACACAACAAAAAAAGAGAATTTTAGACAAATATCCCTGATGAATATTGATGCAAAAATCCTCAATAAAATACTGGCAAACTGGATCCAGCAGCACTTCAAAAAGCTTATCCACCATGATCAAGTGGGCTTCATCCCTGGGATGAAAGGCTGGTTCAACATACGCAAATCAATAAACGTAATCCAGCACATAAATAGCACTAAAGACAAAAACCACATGATTATCTCAATAGTTTCAGAAAAGGCCTTTGACAAAATTCAAAAGCCCTTCATGCAAAAAACGCTCAAAAAAATTGGTATTGATGGAACGTATCTCAAAACAATAAGAGCTATTTATGAAAAACCCACAGCCAATATCATACTGAATGGGCAAAAACTGGAAAAAATGGGCACAAGACAGGGATGCCCTCTCTCCCCACTCCTATTCAACATAGTGTTGGAAGTTCTGGCTAGGGCAATCAGGCAAGAGAAAGAAATCAAAGGTATTCAGTTAGGACAAGAAGTCAAATTGTCCCTGTTTGCAGATGACATGATTGTATATTTAGAAAACCCCATTGTCTCAGCCCAAAATCTCCTTAAGCTGATAGGAAACTTCAGCAAAGTCTCAGGATACAAAATAAATGTGCAAAAATCACAAACTTTCTTATACACCAGTAACAGACAAACAGAGAGCCAAATCATGAATGAACTTCCATTCACAATTGCTTCAAAGAAAATGAAATACCTAGGAATCCAACTTACAAGGGATGTAAAGAACCTCTTCAAGGAGAACTACAAACCACTGCTCAGTGAAATAAAAGGGGACACAAACAAATGGAAGAACATACCATGTTCATGGACAGGAAGAATCAATATCGTGAAAATAGCCATACTACCTAAGGTAATTTATAGATTTAGTGCCATCCCCATCAACCTACCAATGAGTTTCTTCACAGAATTGGAAAAACTGCTTTAAAGTTCTTATGGAACCAAAAAAGAGCCCGCATTGCCAAGACAATCCTAAGTCAAAAGAACAAAGCTGGAGGCATCACGTTACCTGACTTCAAACTATACTACAAGGCTACAGTAACCAAGACAGCATGGTACTGGTACCAAAACAGAGATATAGACGAATGGAATAGAACAGAGTCCTCAGAAATAATACCGCACATCTACAGCCATCTAAACCTGAGAAAAACAAGAAATGGGGAAAGGATTTCCTATTTAATAAATGGTGCTGGGAAAACCGGCTAGCCATAAGTAGAAAGCTGAAACTGGAACCTTTTCTTACTCCTTATACGAAAATTAATTCAAGATGGATTAGAGACTTAAATGTTAGACCTAAAACCATAAAAACCCTAGAAGAAAACCTAGGTAATACCATTAAGGACATAGACATGGGCAAGCACTTCATGTCTAAAACACCAAAAGCAATGGCAACAAAAGCCAAAATTAACAAATGGGATCTAATTAAACTAAAGAGCTTCTGCACAGCAAAACAAACTACCATCAGAGTGAACAGGCAACCTACAGAATGGGAGAACATTTTTGCAATCTACTCATCTGACAAAGGGCTAATAGCCAGAACCTACAAAGAACTCAAACAAATTTACAAGAAAAAAACAAACAACCCCATCAAAAAGTGGGCAAAGGATATGAACAGACAGTTCTTAAAAGAAGAGAAGACATTCATACAGCCAACAGACACATGAAAAAATGCTCGTCATCACTGGCCATCAGAGAAATGCAAATCAAAACAACAATGAGATACCATCTCGCACTGGTTAGAATGGCAATCATTAAAATGTCAGGAAACAGGTGCTGGGGAGGATGTGGAGAAATAGGAACACTTTTACACTGTTGGTGGGATTGTAAACTAATTCAACCATTATGGAAAACAGTATGGCGATTCCTCAAGGATCTAGAACAGAAGTACCATATGACCCAGCCATCCCATTACTGGGTATATACCCAAAGGATTATAAATCATACTGCTATAAAGACACATGCACACATATGTTTATTGTGGCACTATTCACAATAGCAAAGACTTGGAATCAACCCAAATGTCCATCAGTGACAGACTGGATTAAGAAAATGTGGCACATACACACCATGGAATACTATGCAGCCATAAAAAAGGATGAGTTTGTGTCCTTTGTAGGGACATGGATGCAGCTGGAAACCATCATTCTCAGCAAAGTATCGCAAGAACAGAAAACCAAACACCGCATGTTCTCACTCATAGGTGGGAACTGAACAATGAGATTCATTGGACTCGGGAAGGAGAACATCACACAATGGGGCCTATCATGGGGGGGAGAGGGGGACGGATTGCATTGGGAGTTATACCTGATGTAAATGACGAGTTGATGGGTGCAGCACACCAACATGGCACAAGTATACGTATGTAAAAAAACCTGCACATTATGCACATGTACCCTAGAACTTACAGTATAATAATAATTTTTTTAAAAAAAAAAAAACAATGGATTAAAACTATGCCCTAGGGCAAATAGACTTAAGACATATTTACAGAATATCCTACCCAACAACCCAGAATATACATTCTATTCATCAGCAAATGGAACTTCCTTCAAGATAGGTCATATGATATGCCACAAAACAAGTCTCAAAAAATTTCAGAAAATTGAAATTATATGAAGTACTCTCTCAGACAACAGTAGAATAAAACTGGACATCAACTCCAAAAGGAACCTTCAAAACCATGCAAACACATGGAAATTAATAACTTGTTCCTGAATGATCATTGGGTCAAATATGAAATCAAGAAAATTAAAACTTCTTTGAACTGAACAATAGTGATGCATCCTATCAAAACATCTGGAATTCTGCAGAGAGTGCTAAAAGTTCATAGCCTTAAATGCTTACATCAAAAAGACTGAAAGAGCACAAGTAGACAATCTAAGGTTGCACTTCTAGAAATTCAAGAAAGAAGAACACACCAAAACCAAACCCAGCAGAAGAAAGAAAATAACCAAGATCAAAGCACAACTAAATGCAGTTGAAATAAATAGTAGAAACTATAAATAAAACATAAAGCTGGATTTTTGGAATACCAAATAAAATTGATACACCATTGGCAAGATTAAATAAGAAAAGAACAGAGAAGAGCCAAATGAGCTCAATTAGAAATGAAATGGGAGCTATTACCACCAACGCCACAGAAATACAAAAGATCATTCAAAGGTACTATGAACACATTAATGTGCATAAACTAGAAAACTTAGAGGGGATGAATACATTCCTGGAAATATGAAACCCTCCTAGATTAAATCAGAAAGAATTAGAAACCCCGAACAGGCCAATACAAAGCGGCAAGATTGAAAAGATAATTTAAAAATTAACAACAAAACAAAACAAATTCAAGGACAATTCCACATGCTAGAGAAAGATGGAATTCTCCCTCAATCATTCTATGAAGCCAGCATCACCCTAATACCAAAACCAGAAAAGGACATAACAAAGGTAACTATAGACCAAAATCCCTGATGCACACAGATGCAGAAATTCTTAACAAAATACTAGCTAACCGAATCCAACAACGCATCAAAAACATAATCCACCATGATCAAGTAGGTTTCACATTAGGGATGCAGGAATGGTTCCACATACACAAGTCAATAAATGTGGTACGCCACATGAACAAAATTTAAAAATCACATGATCCTCTCAATAGACCCTGAAAAGGTACTTGACAACATCCAGCATCGTTTTATGATTAAAACGCTCAGCAAAATTGGCACACAAACCCACAGCCAACATAATACTGAATGAGAAAAAGTTGAAAGCATTCACTCTCAGCAGGGGAACAAGACAAGGAAGGCCACTGGTTCTCACCACTTTTATTCAACAGATTTGGCTGAAAGTCCTAGCCAAATCAATCAAACAAGGGAAATAAATAAAGGGCATCCAAAGCGGTAAAGAGGAAGTAAAACTGTCGCTGTTTGCAATTGATATAATCGTATACCTAGAAGACCCTAAAGACTCCAAAAAGCTGCTAGAACAGATAAATAAATTCAGCAAAGTTTCAGTATACAAAATTAATGTGCACAA